>NC_089145.1:6028170-6051096 GCF_009819655.1 Sylvia atricapilla
GCCCACAGCAACTCAGGGGTACCAAGAACAGCAGCACCCAGCTGGGCTGACTTAGGGGCACCAGACTGCAGAGGCTTTTCTGCAAGAGTGGGACCACATGAGCAGTTCAGTGATTGCTTTTGCTGGTGTGCTGAGGGTGCTGGGGCGCCAAGCCAAGACAGGAGAGGAACGGCAGAACCAACCTGGTGGTACGGGGGTCCCCGGACCATAAGAAAGTTGTTTGTTTGCTTTTGTTTTCCAAGACGAGGGTAAGGCCTCTCCTCTCCTCTCCTCTCCTCTCCTCTCCTCTCCTCTCCTCTCCTCTCCTCTCCTCTCCTCTCCTCCTCCTCTCCTCTCCTCTCCTCTCCTCTCCTCTCCTCTCCTCTCCTCTCCTCTCCTCTCCTCTCCTCTCCTCTCCTCTCCTCTCCTCTCCTCTCCTCTCCTCTCCTCTCCTCTCCTCTCCTCTCCTCTCCTCTCCTCTCCTCTCCTCTCCTCTCCTCTCCTCTCCTCTCCTCTCCTCTCCTCTCCTCTCCTCTCCTCTCCTCTCCTCTCCTCTCCTCTCCTCTCCTCTCCTCTCCTCTCCTTCCCTTCCCAGCTAATAGGGAAGGTGGGCTATATGGGAAGTCCTGTAGATAACTGATTAGAAAGGCGAGCCTTGTGGGAGGGCATCTAAGATGGCTGATTGGGAAGGTTGGCCTTGTGGGAGGATGTCACAGTTGGCTCACTGTGACCTCAAGTCTGGTCCAGCCGGGTGAGTGTGGCAAAAATAGAGGGGTGGAAACAATGGAGTTGCCAAAAAGAGAACTTTAATTGATGCCTTTGATTTATTAAAAATATGGATATTGATCTAATACTGATACCCAACTATGACAGACAAAGACTCTCTAACAGTTTCTAACAGGAGAGTTTGCTCTCCGGGAGAGCATAGAAATTATTGGAGTATCTCTGTAATTCAGCACCCTGATTTCAAAGCAGTGGATTGATCTATTTGAGTGGAACAGACCATAAGTGGACAAGGCTGGCTGCTATTAAAATAATGAGGCTGCATTTTAACAGTTCAAGCCTAAGGAACTTGGTCCTCCTTTCATCTTCAAACTTGAGTTCCTCAAGTGTTAAGATTTCCATATTAAGCTGCTCTTTTACAAAATAGATGAAGTCTCCCCCCAAAATGCCTAAGTTAACAATATCTTCTTCCTACTTCAAGGGTCTGGGTCTAATTTCACCTTCTGTGTGTCCACATGCTTCTGCTAACTCTACGTCTATGAAATGTCACAGTTATTATCAGACAATTGGTAAGTTAATACCAATTTCTTAAATCAGGCAAAATCTGGTAGTTTTTACTTACTTCTAAAGAATTTGTTAGGTATTTTGATACAAATATTTTGCTAAATGGCAGGGGAGGGGAAGATGTTTTCTTTACATCAGATTTATATTTAATGTTTCAATGGATGCTATTTTAAGCCTTCCATTGTAGGAGTAAATGTTGTAAATACACTGCTAAAATATAGCAATTATTACTAATTTCAACCAAGTTGTGAACAGTGGGAAATATCACTCTCAGATAAGCACAGCATACCTTTAAACTGAAAAGGGGAAAAGTAATGGTAAAATGCTGCAACTACCAACTGTATTTACCTGTGGAACAGACCACTGCCACTGAGTTGAAAGACGCTGTGTTGGTGCCTAAAATTGAACAAGATGATGTCACTAATGTGGTGAAGAACAAATACACATAGAATACTATTATTCTCAAATCTGTAATTAATTCTCTGCTGAAAAGAGGAAATATGACTTTCATTAAGACCCAAATTATTCAGGAGTATGGTTTTTAGGAACAAGCCTCCAACTTGACCAATTTCATAAACTTCAAAAATTACTTAAGTCGCATTTTCAACAGAGGTGCTCAGAGTACAAGAATCAATCCAGGCTGGACCACTAAAAAATGCGGTAGCTTTAAGGGAAAAGTCTTTTACTATGAGAAAGGTCAAGTATAGGAAGAGGCCCTCTAGAAATGTGTGGAATCTTCATCATTGGAGCTACTTAAAACCCAACTAGACAAGGATCCAAGAAACCTGATTTAACCAGCCCTCCTCTGAGTAGGACTTTGGCTTGGATGATAAGCCAGTTGTCCTGCAACACAAAAGAAAGTGTAATTTATTAAACTTTCACATAGTTACATAAACAAACAAACAAACAAACAAACAAAACAGTATTCTAATGAAACATCTTCAATGAAGTTAAAATATGTTTCAGACTACTGTTATGAGGAATCTTTTTATTTCCTATGAATAAACAGACCTGAGACAGTCCTGCAAATAGTACTGCATGGCTGGAGGATTAGGGATGATCTGAAAATCATTTTCGAACAGATACCTGATAATGGTATGTAGGAGACTGATAAACAGGTGGAGCAACCATTACAGATGAACTGGAAACAGTGCAAGACTTCAAAAGAAAAGAAGTTACAAATCTTAATGCAGCAATTTCATAAATTGTCACTCCTATTACACACAGCTCTGGACCATTATAATGCTGAACTATTCCCCATTCTTTAAAAATTATTCACAAAATTTTAACCTACACTTAAGCTGCTTCAAATCCACTGTCTCTAATGGCTTATGTTATATCAAACAAATATCTCTGGCACATTCACATACACTTTTCTAGAAAGCACTAGACCATCACTACCCAGACAGTAGAACTCTTGGGGCAAGGCCCAGACTGATTATGAACTATCCTGTCCAGTAGGTCACACCATAGGAAAAGTCCCATGTAGAAGCAAAATAAACTGAGGTGTTATTTTTAAAAAACCAAACAAAACAACACAAAATAAATAGTCTAATATAAGGAAGCCATTTAAACACCTAGCATAAGGCATAGCTGAAGAAACTGAAGCAGAACGGACTTGAAAACACTGCAGTTATCCTGGTCCATAGGAAAGCATAAATACCAAAAAAAAACCTTCCTTACTGGCCATGGCTGCTGAACAGGAGAGATTTCAGATGTATGAAAATAAGCCACTCCATTATGGTAAACATATGGATACCCACTGGAAGTGGTCAAGTACATTGTACCAGCTTCTGGTGATACAGCAGTAGTTGCATACATTGTACCAGATTGTGGTGTCACAGCAGAACTTGGAATAAATATTTTATAATTTATTTACAGGTAACTTTTTTCAGATGTGTACACCATAAAAAAAACTCACTTTTGATCTCCACAGAAAGAAAACATTCAAAGGAAAGAACACAAAGCAGTGTGTCTAATACCATCCCAATTCCCTCTCAAACATGATAATGAAAGCAGATGGCTATAGGATATCTCCACTGCTAGATGGGAAAGACTGCAGAAGATGACATCCATATAAATTACCATCTCCCATATAATATAGGGAGATTTCTGGAGAGGAAAAAAAAAAAAGGAAAATTAATTATGAAGCTGAAATCACAAAATAGTAACATAGTACAGAAAAAAATCAGGAAGAACACAATATAAACATCACTAAGTTAGTTTTTCATCTTGCCTTGCAAAGGTAAAAGCCACCATGAAGTGCCAATTTACCAACAGACAGAACACTGCAGAGATCACCAGAATGCTCAGTAGAAGACCAAGAAGGGTTCCACAGGGATTCAAGAGCTTTTATTGACAGTAAGAGTTTGACTAATTCTTAAAAAAGCCTTAAGACACTTGGATACAACACAGCTGAAATATTATCCATAGCAAGCTAAAATATTTGTCAAGATGATGTTAAGCAAATCTTAGGAAAGCTAAAGGCTGTTTTAGCTCCAGTAAGCAATCTAGAACAGCACTTACCAGTATCTCAGATGAGCAGATCAACACGATGCCACGGCCAACAATCCTGTCTGCTAGCTACCAAGTGTGCATTGCACAAACTTTCTGCCAGTGTTGAATAAGTCTCTGGCAAAGAAAAAGGAAATCTTCTCCATAAAATGCAGAAAATTCACTCATGAAAAAATTGACTCATCTACCCTGCCTGTAGCTGCGAGGGGACCTGTGGTGACTGATTGTCTGAAACAACAGTGTAACACCGTCACCAAGGATATCCGGCGTTCTCTGCCAACAGGGGCCAGCTTGGCTGACATGATCAAACATGTAGTAAGGGAAGAACAGCTAATACCTATACAGGCAGCGGTTCATACCATAACCAATGCCATGGCATACTTGAGGTGTGGCCAAGCAGGTCATGTAGCAGCAAGCTCTCCCCAGCCAGCACAGCAGCCCGTGGCAGCACCCTCGACCCAACAGCGCCAGAGACTGACCTGCTGGAACTGTGGGAGAAAGGGTCATGTGGCCAAGGAATGCAGATCCAGGCCCCGGGGAAACGGAAGGGGGAGGGGGCGTGCGGGCCATACTCAGCCTCTTCCCACTGCGAGATGGCCCATCTTTCCCAACACCCAGTGGGGCAGGGGACCTTCATACCCCATATATATATAGGAACCAGTCAGTATTTCATCCCCGCCAGCCATTCAGCGGCAGAACTGCGCAGCACCACCAGCGGCAATTACGCACCCTTCACCGCCACAAACTGTGCCAGTGCCACAGGGTCAGCAGGGGACGTCCCAGAGTGGAACCCCTGGGTGGCCCTGGTCATGAAAGTAGGGAAGGAGCCCTTGAGGGTGTGGGGGACATGTCAACTCTGTGGCAGTCAGGACCCTCACGTTTTAGGGCTTCAGTTTTTGGCAGACACAGGATCAGACTTCAAGATTTTTCCACAATCACATTGGCCCAGACATTGGCAAAATAAAGAAGTCCCTCCTGTGAACGGGGTGGGGGGACAATCCAGGGCATGGAAAAGCACCCAATTGGTGGCTATAACACTTCACACAAAAAAGGGACCAAAACAAACAGTTGCAATTTACCCTTACATTTTGCAAGATTCTCCACCCTTAATAGGAAGGGATGTCCTGGCTATGCTCGGAGTCAGGATCACAAATTTATAATGAGGGCCACTGCCGTACACCCTCTGCTGCCAATCAAATTGACTTGGAAATCATCAGACCCTGTATGGGTCAAGCAGTGGCCCCTGTAAGAGCCTCGAGTGGCAGCATTATTAGGACTGGTTGAACGGGAACTGCAAAAGGGTCACATAGAACCCTCCATAAGCCCAATCATCCTAGTTGGACAGTGGGTAAAGCATGGACAGTGGTCCTTCAAGGGTCGAAAGAGTGGGTGAATGTGCGAATTACCAGGCTCCAACCGTCAGCATCCCGAGTGGTTGGACCCAACAAGGTGATTAAAAGCACGCAAACAAAGAGAAACATGACCTACTCCAAAGCCTTACCCACAAGCGTCACAAAAATCCCAACTAGCGATGCAAAAGCCTTTCAGATAGACCGTTTAGCCAGGTCAGACCCAGACTCAGTCCTTCGTATGTTAGAAGCTACCTTCCTATCCCTGAACGAATCTAACCCTAACCTAACCAATTCCTGTTGGCTTTGTTATGATGTCCAACCCCCTTTCTATGAAAGAGTTGCTTTAAACACCCCATTCAGTTACTCCACAGCTGATGCACCTCACCAGTGCAGATGGGACACACCCCGCAGAGGTATTACCCTGAGTCAAGTCACAGGTCGAGGCAAATGTTTTGGTAATGCAACCCTAGCTGAGCGAAAAGGGAATGTCTGCACCAGAGTTGTAAAGCCCAGCAGAAAAAACAATAAGTGGGTAGTTCCATCTGCGTCAGCAATGTGGGTTTGTCAGAGATCTGGAGTAAGTCCTTGTGTATTTCTTCCCAAGTTCAATGATTCTAATGACTTCTGTGTCCAAGTTCTGATTGTTCCTAGGGTCCTGTACTACTCAGACGAAGAAGAGTACAACCTTCTCGAAGAATCCAACAGACTCCACAAAAGAGAGATAATGACAAGTATGACTATCGCAATGTTGCTCGGCCTAGGAGCAGCCGGAACGGCAACAGGTGTTTCGGCCCTAGCAACGCAACATCAAGGTCTGTCTCAGCTACAAATGACCATAGACGAGGACTTGCAGAGGATTGAGAAATCTATTTCCTACTTGGAGAAGTCAATCTCCTCGCTCTCAGAAGTGGTCCTGCAGAACAGGCGAGGACTGGACCTCCTGTTCATGCAGCAAGGAGGCTTGTGTGCCGCCTTGAAAGAGGAATGCTGCTTCTACGCGGACCACACTGGAGTCATCAGAGACTCCATGGCAGAACTCCGAAACAGACTGGCTCAGAGACAGAAAGATAGGGAAGCTCAGCAAGGCTGGTTCGAATCCTGGTTTAACCAATCCCCATGGTTAACCACTTTAATTTCTACTTTGGTAGGCCCATTGGCAATGCTACTTTTAGCTGCTGCCTTTGGACCGTGCCTGCTGAACAAGATAGTCTCATTTGTTAAAGCTCGCCTAGAACGAACTAACATTCTGTTCATAGGCCAACATGAAATGCTGTGAATTAATCAGGGAACATTGCCAGTCACAAGATTTTCCAAATTTGCCTGGCAAAAACTTACTCAGGTTTCCAAACTCCTTTTTCCCTTGTTAAATCCTGACCTTCTACCTCATTTAGTGCATATATATATATATATATGACTACCTCGTTCTTTTGTAAAAGAGGGGGTGGGGGGAGATGTGGTTGGATAGGGACAGGCGCTCGGAAGATCTCGGTTGTAACAGGAAGAGCAGAGAACACTCCAACCCCCCAAAGATAAGCTATCACCACAAGAATGTAAGCCTACTAACATGTGCCAGTACTTTTCCATTCTCCCTACTAACTCAGGAAGTGTGGCAAGACCCCTCTGACATAGTGAAGAACCCCAGAGTATTTAAACTGCATGTTTGAGATAATAAACGCTTGTAACCGTCCACCAAATTGGTGTAAGCGTGTTACTAAGCCCGGCGACACCCAAGCATGTGTACGCCGTGCTGTCGTTCCTAAAGACCAGGCCGCGGCCATTGCAGAAAAGAAACAGCAACACTTACCAACTAAACAAATACACATTACTATCTCTTCTTTCCCCTGTTGATCTTTATACCGCTATAAATTATAATTCAGTAGCAAAAAAGAGGGAAAATACCTTAAAATCAATTTCTCCAACAAAGACACGATTTGGAGGAACTGTTCCAATCAGATTATTTAACCTCACTGATCAGATTATTTAACCTCACTGGTGACACAGTGTTGGGACATGAAGGTAAAGATTCTGTTTGCATCTGATCAGTGGCCTGCTAATTGAAAGAAAACATTCTCAAAATCTTACACGTTATTTGTCAGTAAATGAAACAACTCTCAACAGACAATGCATACAGAATTTTTCAGAAGGCACAGCAGATACTGAACATTAACCACATATTTTTATTCAGACTGTAGCTTAGTGTTTAAACACAAGCTCAGTCTTAATCAATTCAGTAACTTGGTGAATACATGCTGATTGGAAGTCCAATATTAAACACTCTTCCAAACTGGACATCAACTTTGGTTCAACTTGAAAAGCACCCTGCTGCATAAATTTCAGGTTATCAATTCTATTATACAAAATATCTTCTATCTACTAAAAGCCCTTATTTTACACCTATACAGAATGGACATTTTAAACTCAGTCTGTGCTCTCACACATCTGCACCACTCTATTCTCTGCAACAGCCTCTGGTTCATTTTCCAAGCATCCATAATTCCACCACATGAAATCACCAAGCTCTGCACGCCTGATGAGAACAGGTCTTGAAGGGTAGTATTTTAATTCAATGCCCTCTTGGCCTACAAACAGCACACAGTGGTCTGAACAGAAATTCCCTCTGCAGAAGAACAACCAGACTGCTTTTGCCCCAGTAAAAGAACATAACACAATGGGATATCATGTGGTGAAGCCTGCCTGATGTTTTAACTTCCAGCATGCTTACACTTGTGAACCGTAAACCAATTTTATTGTAAACTCTTTTCAACACAAAATAATACTTCCTTACAGAGTCAACCCTAACTGTGAGGATGACAGGTGGAAAGCAGCCACATAGTACTGTCACTAACTTTTCCAACAGGATTATTTGATACTTCTTTAGCTACATAAGAGTTACTCCTACTAATTCTAAGTAATGGGTTAATGCTATTATTGTGGGTATCTTGAAGACAATAAATCCAGCTTAGTTAACACAATTTTAGTTTTAGAGAAGACCCAAGTCCTTTCTGAATGTACTAAAACACACACACTTGGGGCAGAGGAAAACCTGAGGTTGTTAACCTAACCTTTTTAAGAGAATCTAGTATGCATCTCTCCTATTGGGAATACTACCCTAGAGTACTAACCTGAATAAACCCCACCTCCAGTAGACAAGGAACCAACATAATCACTATAGGCCCCAAGTGGACTCCTGAGGGACAAAACAGTTTACATTCTCCATCTCTCACACCAAGGACAACACTCCGTACAATCATCTGGCAATTGCATTCAGCATGAAAACTTCTGGATTCAACTATAAGAATTAACAGGAGACAGCACAGCCAAAATGTATTCCTTACCTCAAACAGCCCAAATTGCATTTTCTCCATACACGTTTTAAGAATTGATATATTAAAATAAGCCACAAATGCAAAAGCCCCAGTGGAAGAAATGAGGAATTAAACACATCACTTAAGAACTCACAATAGTAAGTACAGAAAATGCCAGTAATTTTTAAGTGTTACATGTTAAAATTTGCATTGTGATAACCAGCTCTTTATCATCAGTGTGGCAATAAGAAAACAGTATAAAAATCCAAATATATGCCATCAGCACATTGCTTGCCTAAATACTTATATCTACTGTTTCACAGCCTTCTTTTCACCAGTTACCCCAAATAATATGGATATATATTAATTGAAATGAATAAAATGTAAGAAACTCTCATTTTTGGCACAGTCCGTCATTTGTTAGGAAGGTTATGCTGTTTAAAACGTTATGCCAGTTGTGCCCTGTCTGTTAAGAAAGTTATGCTGTTTGTACCAAAATTTGTACCCTCAAAACCTTATTCCAAGTTGTACAGCCCCCTTAAAACCCCAGGTTCCCTTCACCTTCCGTTGGGCTAGGCTGTCGCCGTTCCCCACTGGCTCCTTGAACTGCTGGCCCCGCCTAATACGAAAATCCCAGGACTTCCATGGTGCACCGCTCCAAGCGGAAGTGCAGTTGCTGGCAAAAGTACCCAAAAGCCGCGACCCAGCACAAAATCCAGATAAAAGAGAGACACTACAACACCAAGAGGACCCTGACCTACCTAGGGACCGATTCTGCTTCTGCCGCCTCGCCATGACCAGAAAAAGACTGGGCAAATGTGTCACTCCTAGACTACACGAGCCCAGTGAGTTCCTGGGGACTCCTGCGAGGCTGGAACTCCCAACTCTGCGGCGAGAGCAGCAGATTTGACTGGCACCTCCTCCTCAGCGGCGGCCCAAGTGGGAGCGGCGACGGCGCAGGCAACCCCTCGAGTTCCCCCTTGAAAGAGCCGACTAATAAAGACCTTTCAAAGGAGCAGGTCTCCTGGCCCATTTTTAATATTAATCAATATTTTTTATGGATTACTTAGTGCATCTGGCAACCAGTCATTAGTGGTGAGATATTAATTTTTTAGAATTAAGGACTTTAGTTAAACTAGATATTGCTGACATAGACTTCCCTTTACACTTTGAAGAATAAAGGACTTTAGTTAAACTAGATATTGCTGACGTAGACTTCCCTTTGCTAACTAGACATTGTTGAGGTAAACTTCCTTTTTTTAACATAAGCCGGATTTAAGGAACTGATAAATCAGGAGACCTGTCAACTTAATCAATAGACTCCAAGAATACAATGTGATCATAAATCAGATAGTCTTGAGAAAACAGGATCCAGGTGTCACCAACACTAAAAGGTTAAAAAGGCAAAGCAAGGAAGACGCATCTTACTTCATCATTTTGAGACCCCACCCCATAAGAAGGACCACCGACCCATTTCAAAGAACAAACTACGCATGCTTAATTGCTTTTTGGCTAATTACCATACGAAGCGGGGAATGGGATGGACCAGAGTCATGAATATGCAGTTTTGGGTATTCAACACTTTTATACATAAAAAGACCCTATGATCATCTGTAAATTGCGCGTGTGTATTTGGGAGCTATCCCGCACACTGCCCGGTGTCGTAATAAACATATACTTTTTAACTTCAAACTGTTAGAGAGTCTTTGTCCATCATAGTTGTGTGCCCAGGTTGCCGGGCCATAATATGCTATTATATGCTCTGCTGGCCACTCCTCCTCTCCCCATTTATGATTTCCTCTTGCCATTGGGAGGCCCGAATTTACTTCTCTTTTTTCTCGACTTAAAGTCTCATACAATGGGGCTCCGAGCATATTAGCCTCAGCCCTGGGGAGTGTGGAGAAGGAAGGGCCGATCATACCTAGAGTGCATGAACCTTTCCATTTCCCCGGTAGTTCACTGTATGCTTTTTTCCCATAGATCCAATATATCCCACTGGGAGATCTCCAGGTCTTATGTGTCATTTCTGGCGTTTCCCAGTAATGAGCTATGTTTTCTACGGACTGGAAAGGGTTAGCTCCAGAATATTTGTGCCAACATAAACCAATTTTCTCAGACCAATTGCAGCAATCAGTTTTTTCTTTGTCCCAGTATCCCATCAGAGGTTCAGGTTGCTGTTTTCTTTCCTGTTTCTCTGAATTCACAGCTGATGTGGATATACACGGGGTATATCCTACAACCTCATTGAATTCCCTCCCCTCCCTGCTGATACAAAAAGTTCCAGTTATCTGGTGGTCAATTATCCACCCTTCGGGTTGCAATATGTTTTTTGAAATCTCTGATTTATTCCACTTCAATAATTGCTCTGGAGATAAATTTTCACCTTTCCAGGGCCACATTTCAGCAGAATTCAATCCCCCACAAATCAACACTTAATTAGACCTAATTCAGAGTCAATCTCTTGTATAAGATCTAAAAATAAATTCCTGTTAGAAATGAGTGATCCCGAATCCCCATATTGTCTTTCCAGTTGCTCATATTGTTCACTTAATGACTTAAGTCCATCCTGTTCTGTTCTCCTTTTTCTAGTTTCTGCCTCCTGCCTCTTTAGTTCTTGAGAGATTTCATGAATTTTTACTTCAGGCTCTATACCTTCCCTGTTTCGTGAAAAGCAAAATGTTTTATCTAATTGTGAGCAATCTTGTTCATTATTGAATATTATTTGATTATCCCTCTGTACCGATTTCCCATCATATTTTAGATTCTTGTCCACCCAATATGTCTTTCCTCCTATTTTACACATTCCCAATTGTTCACTATTGTAAAACAAGTGGTTCACAGTAAAATATGCTATGAAAATCGATTCCTTTTTCCCTCCCATCCAAAGAGTGTGGTTACACTGATCACAGATTGGAATATCTAATCGGATATTTCTCCTCTGCCTGCTGTGCTTTCCCTTGTCCTTTGGTGGGAGTTGACCTGACTTCTCGTTTTCATCATCTCTATTTATGTCCAAACACACATATTTTTCCCCTTCCCTGCAGATCCCATATAGTGTGCCACCTCTCCTGCAGAATCCCACCTGCTTCCCCTCACAGCCTGCTTGGCTGGATCTTATCCTTCATTCACCGCGGCTGTTGATCGGGCCTTGTGGAAGCATCTGGTACTGCTTCCCCGAGAACCATGCCGCTGTCAGGAGTGAAGCTAGCCACAGGGTCATCAGGATTCCCCACCGGTACACTCCTCTGCCTCTGCCTACGCCTGCTGGTGTGCAGCCAGCAGCGTGGTAATCCATCTTCTGTGCAGCAGGAGTCATCTTCAGGGGCCCCGTGCTGGACCCTGGCTGCATGTCGCCTCTTAAAGGCCTCCCAGCGGGCAGGCTTGACCGTATCTGCATTGCAGGGGGTCTTGCTCAGAGTTCGGCACTCAATTCTCAGGGGTTCTGCATGTGTGTTAAATTTTCCTCTCAGCCCGTTCCACTTCAGCAAATACCAGGTCCTAATCCTAATCCTAATCAGATCAAGTTCGACAGAGATATTTAGGAAATGAGTGGTCAGGGTCTGCTCCTCCTCTAGACACCTAGTGCACAATCCTTTAGGTTTAAATCCCCTTTTACAATGAGCTACCCAAACCTTGTTACAGAGACTGCATTTGAATTCAATGCACGGGAAATACGGACACTCAGCTTTAGTACATCTCACTCGGTTTCCTCTTGGCATGGGTTGCTCCTTTGTAGACGTAATTTCAAGTCTCCCGGTGGGGAGACCATGCTCCACTCTGGGTTTTTCTTCTCCGTGGTGACCTTCTTCACTCTGGATGCGTGTGTCCAGTCGCGTTCTGCTGTCCTCACTGCAGTATATGTAGTCAAGAGAACAAGAAAAGGACCCTCCCAGTGTGGTGTGAGTGGGGCCTCTTTCCATGTTTTTATCAACACACTATCTCCAGGATGTATTTATGAATGGCAAAACCTAAAGGTGCGTTCTGTGTGGTTAGCCCAAGCTTCCTAAGTTCCTGTATATTCCTATTAATTGCTATCAGATATGGTTGTAATTGTTTATCTTCTACTCTTGGATGCCCTACTGGAATTCCATGAGTGTAAGGCATCCCATTCAACACTTCGAAAGGTGAGAGTCCAGTGTCTGAATTAGGCATAGTTCTAATGTTGAGGAGGGCAAGGGGGAGACATTTGGTCCATGACATTTTTGTTTCAATCATTAATTTAGATAATTGTGCTTTTAATGTTTGATTCATCCTCTCCACCCTTCCTGAACTCTGAAGGTGCCACGGGGTGTGATACATCCACCTTATACCTAGGGCCTCTGTTAGTAATTTTATAATTTTGGACGTGAAATGTGTCCCCTGATCTGAGTCTATGTGACTTATGACCCCATATCGGGGTATGATCTCATTTAACAAAACTTTTGCAACAGTTTGGGCAATGGCTCTGGCACTGGGGAATGCCTCCACCCAATGTGTCATTTGATCCACAAGGACCAATAGATACTTATATCACCCTACCTTAGGTAATTCTGTAAAATCGACCTGTACCTTTTCAAATGGTCGATAAGCAATTGGGCGGCCCCCCCTAGTGGCCTCTATAATGTTTGCTCTGTTTATCTTCTGACAAGTCATGCATCCTGTTACCTCTTGTTTTGCTAATTCGTAGATCCCTTTGCATCCAAAGAATTTCAGGACTTGGTCTACCAAAGCTTGAGTTCCCCAGTGTGTTTGCTGATGCAGATGTCTTAAAGTTTTTCTGGCATATTCTCTGGATATAATTTCCCTTCCATCGGGTAATCTCCATTTTCCATCTATCATTTGTCCCCCCATTCTTTTATATGTTTCAATTTCCTGCTCTGTTAAGTAAAACGGGTATTCTGTACTCCCCTCTGTCTGAAACTCTGGGGTACTTACCACCATCAATGCTGCTCTTTTTGCCTCAGTATCTGGTAGGTTGTTTCCCCTGACTCTGAACTGCATACCTGTCTCTGTTGGTCCTCTCACAGCTTCCAATATTTGTTTGATTAATTCCTCATGGACAATGTTTCATCCTTTCGTACTAATCAAGCCTCTCTCTTCTCAAATCTTCCCAAAAGTGTGCACCACACCATAAGCATATCAAGAATCAGTGAAAATCGTTCCTTTCGTACCCTTCAATCTTTTCAGAGCCCTTAAAACCGCATATAGTTCACATGCCTGTGCTGACCACCCAGCACTTAAAGGGCCAGACTCCACTACTTCCTTTGAGTTCCCATCCACTATAGCATATCCCGACTTTCTCTTTCCATCTATCACTCTTGCTGACCCATCCACGAACCGCTTCTCACCACCCTCTAAATCTTCTTCCTCAAAATCCGACCTTATCTTTGTCTGCAGTTCCACCATTTCAACACAATCATGCTTGGGGATTTCTGAGGTGAATCCATATAGAAATTGAGCTGGATTCACCGCTGAGGTGGTTCGTAGCTCCAGTTCGGGGGAATGTATTAGCATGGCCTCATATTTTAATAGACCAGCATCCGTTAGCCATTAGTCTGCATTTTGCTGTAGTATATTTCTAACATTATGTGTGGTAAATACACCTCCTAGAGAGCACAAAACACATGCAGAGATATAGTTTCAAGCTAAGCCATAGAAACCCCTTCTGAGCACAGCCAAACCGGCTTGCAGCATTCTCCCTCATCGCATGACACGAGAGGCACGAACTACAGTCCACAGCCTTTTCTGCTCCTAGAGAGCACAAAACACATGAAGAGGTCCAGTTTCAAGCTAAGACATAGAAACCCCTTCTGAGCACAGCCAAACTGGCTTGCAGAATTCTCCATCTTCCCGGGACACTAGAGGCACAAACTACACTACACAGCTCTCTCAGATGCTAGAGAGCAAAAAACACACGCCAGAGATCCTGTTTCGAGCTAAGCCATAGAAACCCCTTCTGAGCACAGCCAAACTGGCTTGCAGCATTCTCCCTCTTCCCGGGACGCTAGAGGCACGAACTACACTACACAGCTTTCTGGGCTGCTAGGGAGCAAAAAGCACACGCAGAGATCCTGTTTCGGGCTAAGCCATAGAAATCCCTTCTGAGCGCAGCCAAACCAGCTTGCAGCATTCTCCCTCTTCCCGGGACACTAGAGGCACGAACTACACTGCACTACTTTCTCGGCTGCTAGAGAGCAAAAAAAGCACGCAGAGTTCCTGTTTCGTGGTAAGCCATAGAAACCCCTTCTGAGAACAGTGGTACGTGGATTTAGGGAGAAACACTGATCCGTCTTGAATTCTGGCCGGCGGAAGTCTGCATCCAGACACAGCGTGTTGGGTACGAAGAGCGGCCGTTTTCCCTGGGAAACCGAACAGGCTCCCCCAGGTTCCTGGTGTCATTTTGAAGGAAACCTTTGGCACTCCCAGGCCAGCCAGGATTCCCATGGGTCGTACCTTGGGTCTTAGAGAAACCCTGATCCGTCTCCAATTCTGGCCGGCAGAAGGCTGGCTTCGGGAACAGCGCCTTGGGTACGAACGGCAGCCGTTTTCCTCGGGAAACCAAACCTGCCCCCCCAGGCGCTGGGTTTCATTATGCAGGAGTCTTTTGGCACTCCCAGTCCAGTCAGGATTCCCATGGGTGGTACCTTCGGTCTGGGAGAAGTCCTGATCTGTCTCCAATTCTGGCCGCAGGAAGGCTGCAACCGGGCACGGCGTCTTGGGTACGAACACTGGCCCTTTTACCTGGGAAACCAAACCCGCTCCCCCAGGTTCCTGGTGTCATTATGCAGGAGACCTTTGGCACTCCCAGGCCAGCCATGATTACCATGGGTGGTACCTTGGGTCTAGGAGAAACCCTGATCTGTCTCGAATTCTGGCCGGCAGAAGGCCGGCTACAAGCATGGCATTCTGGGTAAGAACGGCGGCCCTTTTCCCATGGAAACTGAACCCGCCCCACCAGGTTCCTGGTATCATATTGCAGGAGACCTTTGGCACTCCCAGGCCAACCAGGATTACCATGGGTGGTACCTTGGGTCTAGGAGAAACCCTGATCTGTCTCGAATTCTGGCCGGCGGGAGGCCGGACCCGGGCATGGTGTCTTGGGTACGAACGGCGGACCTTTTCCCTGGGAAACCGAACCCGCTTCCCCAGGTTCCTGAGGTCATTTTAGGGGAGACTTTTGGTACTTCGGGGGCAGCCAGGATACTTAAGTGTCGTAGCTTCGGTCTGGGAGAAACCCAAATCCGTCTCGAATTCTGGCCGGTAAAAGGTTGGCCGTGGGCACGGCAGACTTGCGCACGAACGGTGGCACTTTTCCCTGGGAAAACGAACCCGCTCGACCAGGTTCCTGATGTCATTTTGCCGGAGACCTTTCGCACTTAAAGTCCAGTCAGGATTCCCATGGGTGCTGCCTTGTGTCTGAGAGAAGCCCTGATCCGTCTCGAATTCTGGCCGGTGGAAGGCCGCCACTGCGCACGGCATCTTGGGTACGAACGGCGGCCTTTTTCCCTTGGAAACCGAACCCGTCCTCCCAAGTTCCTGGTGTGATTTTGCAGGAGACAATTTGCACTCCTAGGCCAGCCAGGATTCGCATTGGTGGTACTCTTGGTCTGGGAGACACCCTGATCCGTCTCGAATTCCGGCCGGTGGAAGGCCAGTCCCGGGCATGGCGTCTTGGGTACGAACGGCGGATCTTTTCCCTGGGAAACCATAACTGCACCCCCATGTTCCTGGTGTCATTTTGCAGGAGACCTTCGGCACTCCCATGCCAGCCAGGATTCCCATGGGTGGTACCTTGGGTCTGGGAGAAACCCTGATCCATCTCGAATTTTGGCTGGCTGAAGGCCTGTCCTGCGCTCACTGTCTTGCATACGAAGGGCGCCCCATTTCACTGGGAAACCGAACCTGCCCCCCCAGGTTCCTTTTGTCATTATGCAGGAGACCTTTGGCACTCTCAGTCCAGTCCAGATTACCATGGGTGGTACCTTGGATCTGGGAGGAATCCTGATCCAGAATCAAGAATTCTGCCTGGCGGACGGCCAGCCAAGGGCACGGCGTCTTTGGTACGAATTGTGGCCCTTTTTCCTGTGATACTGAACCCGCCCTTCCAGGTTCCTCGTGTAATTTTGCGGGAGATCTTTGGCACACTCAGTCCAGTCCAGATTCCCATGGGTGGTGCCTTTAGTCTGGGAAGAACCCTGATCTGTCTCGAATTTTGGCCGGCGAGAGGCTGGCACCGGGCACAGCGTCCTGCATACAATAGGTGACCATTTTCCCTGGGAAAGCAAACTTTCCCCCCTGCTTCCTGGTGTCATTTTGCAGGATATCTTTTGCACTCCTAGCCCAGCCAGGATTCCCATGGGTGATAACTTGGGTCTGGGAGAATCCCTGATCCGTCTCGAATTTTATCCGGCAGAAGGCCGGCCCCTGGCACGGCATCTTGGACAAGAACGGTGGCTCTTTTCCCTGTCAAACCGAAGCCGGCCCCCCAGGTTTCTTGTGTCATTATGTGAGAGACCTTAGGCACTCCCAGGCCAGCCAAGATTCTCATGGGTGGTACCCTGGGTCTGGGAGAATCCCTGATCCATCCCAAATTCTGGTCAACCGAAGGCAGGACCCGGGCATGGCATCTTGGGTACGAACGGCGGCCCTTTTCCCTGGGAAACCGAACCCGCCCCCCCCCGGTTCCTGGTGTCATTTTGCGGGAGACCTTTGGCACTCCCAGGCCAGCCAGGATTCTCATGGGTGGTACCTTGGGTCTGGGAGAAACCCTGATACTTCTCGAATTCTGGTCAGCATGAGGCAGGCCCTGGGCACGGTGTCTTGGGCACGAACGGTCGCCCTTTTCCCTGTGAATGTGAACCCGCACTGCCATGTTCCTGGTGTCATTTTGCAGGACACTTTTGGCACTCCCATGCCAGGCAGGATTCCCATGGCTGGTACCTTGGGTCTGGGGGAAACCCTCATCTATCTCGAATTCTGGCCGCCGTGCGTGGAGCTGGCCTTCCGCCAGCCAGAATTCAGGGCGGATCAGGGTTTCTCCCAGAACAAAGGTTCCACCCATTAGGATATTGGCTGGCCTGGGACTGCCAAAGATCTCCTGCAAAATGACGCCAGGAACCTGGGGGGGCGGGTTTGGTTTCCCAGGGAATCGGCCACCATTCGTACCCAAGAAGCCGGGCCGAGGGCCTGAAGTCCGCCTGCCAGAATTAGAGACCAATCCGGGTTTCTCCCAGACCCAATGTACCACCCATGGGAATCCTGCCTAGCCTGGGAATGCCAAAGGTCTCCTGCAAAATGACGCCACGAACCTGCGGGGGTAGGTTGGGTTTCTTAGGTAAAAGGGCCACGGTTCGTACACAAGACGCTGTGCCCAGGGCCGGCCTTCCGCCTGCCAGATTTCAAGACGGATCAGGGTTTCTCCCAGACCCAAGGTACCACCCATGGGACAATTGGCTGGCCGGGGATTGCCAAAGGTCTCCTGCAAAATGACACCAGGACCCTGGGCTGCCGAGTCTGGTTTCCCATGGAAAAAGTCCACTGCTCGGACCCAGGACGCCGTGCCCGGGGCCAGCTTTCCGCCGGCAAGAATTCGAGAAAGATCAGGATTTCTCTCAGACCCAAGGTACCACCCGTAGGAATCTTGGCTGGCCTGGGAGTGCCAAAGGTCTCCTGCAAAATGACGCCAGGAACCAGGAGGTTAGGTTGGGTTTCCTAGGTAAAAGGGCCGCGGTTCGTACACAAGACACTGTACCTAGGGCCGGCCTTCCGCCTGCCAGATTTCAAGACGGATCAAGGTTTCTCCCAGACCCAAGGTACCACCCATGGAACAATTGTCTGGCATGGGAGTGCAAAAGGTCTCCTGCAAAATGACACCAAGTGCCTGGGGGCCAGGGTTTGGTTTCCCATGGAAAAAGTCCACTGCTCGGACCCAAGACACCGTGCCCGGAGCCGGCTTTCCCCCGGCCAGAATTCGAGAAGGATCAGGGTTTCTCTCAGACCCAAGGTACCACACATGGGAATCCTGGCTGGCCTGGGAGTGCCAGAGGTCTCCTGAAAAATGACACCAGGAACCTGGGATGACGGGTTCGGTTTCCCAGAGAAAAGGGCAGCCATTTATAGCCAAGACTCAGTGTCAGTTGCTAGACTTCTACCTGCCAGAATTCAAGAACGATACGGGTTTCTCAAGATCCAAGGTAACACCGATGGGAATCCTGCTGGCCTGGAAGTGCCAAAGGTCTCCTGCAAAATGACACCAAGTACCTGGGGTAGCGGGCTTGGTTTCGCAGGGAAAAAGGGCTGCAGAAAGTGCCCAATACGGCATGCCTGGGACCGGCCTTCCGCCAGACAGAATTCCAGAAGGATCAAGGCTTCTCCTTGACACAAGGGAGTCACACAGCCTTTACTGCTCCTAGAAAGCACAAAATACACGCAGAGATCCAGTTTCAAGCTAAGCCATAGAAACCACTTCTGAGCGCAGCCAAGCTGGCTTGCAGCATTCTTCCTCTTCCCATGACACGAGAGTCACGAACTACAGTCCACAGCCTTTTCTGCTCCTAGGGACCACAAAACACATGCAGAGGTCCAGATTCAAGCTAAGACATAGGAAACCCCTTGTGAGCACAACCAAATCGGCTTGCAGCATTCTCCCTCTTCCCGGGACACTAGAGGCACGATTTACACTACACAGCTTTCTCGGCTGCTAGAGAGCAAAAAAGACACGCAGAGATCCTGTATCGAGCTAAGCCATCGAAACCACTTCTGAGCACAGCCATACTGGCTTGCAGCATTCTCCCTCTTCCCAGGACGCTAGAGGTGATTTGTTAAAAAAATATGGATATTGATCTAATACCAATATCCAACTATGACGGACAAAGACTCTCTAACAATTTGAAGTTAGAAAGTGTATGTTTATTACGACGCCAGGCAGCGTGAGGGTAAGCTCCCAAATACACACGCGCAATTTACAGATGATCACAGGGTCTTTTTATGTACAAAAGTGTTGAATACCCAAAACACAAATGCATATTCATGACTCTGGTCCATCCCATTCCCCGCTTCGTATGGTAATTAGCCAAAAAGCAATTAAGCATGCGTAGTTTGTTCTTTGAAATGGGTCGGTGGTCCTTCTTATGGGGTGGGGTCTCAAAATGATGAAGTAAGATGCGTCTTCCTCGCTTTGCCTTTTTAACCTTTTAGTGTTGGTGACACCTGGATCCTGTTTTCTCAAGACTATCTGATTTATGATCACATTGTGTTCTTGGAGTCTATTGATTAAGTTGACAGGTCTCCTGATTTATCGGTTCCTTAAATCCGGCTTATGTTAAAAAAAAGGAAGTTTATCTCAGCAATGTCTAGTTAGTAAAAGGGGAGTCTACGTGCTAAAGTCTTTTATTCTTCAAAATGTAAAGGGAAGTCTACGTCAGCAAGTCCACGTCTAATTCTTTAACTAAAGTCCTTAATTCTTTAAAATTAATATCTCATTCCCCACTTCTTCTTTAAAGTGAGTAAATTCTTTTACTCAATATAGAGAGTCTTCTTCATCTATCCAAGCCGCACAGCTGGTGTCTCTCAAGACTAAGCCATATGCTTTTGATAGTGAGGTTAAGGCTGCTACTCGTCGTAGCATCCTCCAATTCCAAACATGTATTGCAACAGATAAAATTAAACTTATACTAACTAAAATAAGCAACACAACTATGGGGTGGACTAAGGTGTTTAGTATACCAGTTGCTGTTGGAGACCATCCAAAAAGAACATCCCACCAATGATGAGACAAATGTTCTTCAAACCTTTTAAAAACTCCTTTGATGGTCTCTGTATCATGGTGAATTGTAATTAATGTCTTTTTGCCCCCTTCTCTAATTTCCTTTAAGATTTCTTTCAGTTCAGGGTGTTTCATCAATTGAGCAACTAGAGTCAAATTCATCCCTATGGGCACAGGCAGTATCTTCTGTACAGTATTGTTGTGATACTACAGGTGCTCGATAGGAAAAATCACATCCCTTAATTCTGACAAAATTGCAAACACACAAATTGAATTTGGTCTCCTTTACAATTTGGCTGGCTATTCTTAAGATGAGGCACGCTGTCCTTAGACAGACCCAACCTTGTCCTGTATATACCAGTGAAGTTTTCTGTTCGCCTGGATGCGTTTCAAAGTGACAAATATTTTGATCTGTATCTAAGCAAGTGTCTTTGACACCTTCCTCGCAGTGCAGGGCTCTAGATTAACAGTTTGCCATTTTCCTTCAATTTCTCGTGCCCACATCCTGTGCTCAGAAGGGTACAATACAGTTCCCTCATGGTTTAATCCTAAGGGGACTATTGGATGTATCAGGTCCACTGAGGCATCATGTGTGGTTATTGCACACCCCTCTATTTTGAGCCTAAACTGTGGACATTTACTCAAGCATTTGTCACAACATTCAGGACTAATGCCGATGGATCTCATGGGTGGGTGGTAAGCCTTGTGGAACCCATCCTGTACGAATGCATATTTACATCCCCAAACATTTCTTCCTTCCCACAAGCTTGCATTCGTGACTTTTAGCATCTTATTTAGAGCCTTACGAGAGTAAGCATCATAAGCTCTCCCTTGACACCTATTTATCTCAGTCACATTGTACCTGCGTGGTACTGCATTGACTCTCATTATGGTTAAGGGAATTACTGCAATAATTACAACTTTCCACATAATGTCCATACTGTCAATACATCTATTTGTGATTCCGAGTGAACTTCAGCTTCAGTTCATTATCGCCTGGTGTGATTTTCTAGATTCCTTCTGGGGCTTTCTTCACTCGGGAGTGATGGATCCACGCCTTCTGTTCCTTGACCTTGATTGCAGTGAAGGTAGTAAGAAGCACCTGGAATGGTCCTTCCCACTGTGGTTCCAAGGTCTTTTCTGCAAAAGACTTAATATATACACAATCCCCAGGTTGTATATCATGTACTGGCCCATCTAGTTCCCTGTTTTGAGCTCCAGACACGTTTCTCAATTTCTCTGAGTTGTCTATTTAGTGCCCCTACTTGCATGGGTGTTGTTCCTTCTTGAACTGCATATGGCCTTCCATATAATATTTCAAAAGGGCTCAGTTTCTCTTTTGCCCTTGGTTTTGTCCGAATTCGCAATAATGCCAATGGGAGACCCTGGGGCCAGGGCAAATTTGCTTCTTGCCCCAGTCTCACTATTTGTTCAAGTGGTTCATTTTTCCACTTGGCCACTAGATTGAGGGTGATATGGGGTGAAATACAGTGTGGTCCTCTATATGAGGATATGGTGGCTGGAACTCCAAAACGAGGTATTATTTCTTGCAACAGTGCTTTGGTTACCTCTCGGGCCTAAGCTCTTTTAGCAGGAAAGGCTTCTGGCCATCCTGAAAAAGTATCAGTTAACACCAATAGGTAAAGATATCCTCCCCTCCTGGGCAGCTCTGTAAAGTCAATTTGCCATTGTTGCCCAGGTCCACAGCCTTTCCCAATTTGTCCCACTTTAGGCTTTGGGGTGTTTTTGGGATTAGTTCGGAGGCAAAGACTACACTGACAAGTTACTTGCCCCAGTGTGTTTTCTTAGGTTCCCTCTGTACTAATGACCACAACAAATAGGAGGGTACTACAAGTTTTCCTTCTTTTGTCACAGCCCATCCCTCCTGGTTATAACTTGCCTTTTCTGCCTTAATAAGTCTCTTATCCTTTTTGTTGTATATTGGCTTACCTTCAATAGAAATCATCAGTTATCTTACTTTTTGCTGCTTCTTTTGCCTCTCTATCCGCCAGCATGTTCCCCTCTTCCAACTCCGAGCTCACTTTCTGGTGTGCCTTGATGTGCACGATGGCTACCTCTTCAGGCAGTTGCACTGCATCTAACAGTCTCAATATTTCTTGTGCGTGTTTAATGTTCTTTCCTTGTGAGTTTAACAGTCCTCTCTTTTTCCAAATGGCTCCATGTGCATGAACTACTCCAAATGCATACCTTGAGTCCGTATAGATGTTAATTCTTTTTCCTTTTTGCCAGCTCCAGAGCTCGAATTAAGGCAATTATCTCAGCCTTCTGTGCAGAGGTATTTGTTGGTAATGGTTTGGACTCTATTACCTTTCTGCTTGTGGCAACTGCATACCCAGCATGTCTCTTTCCACTGATGACATAGCTGCTCCCATCAGTCATTTTCAAGCGGGGTATCTTTCAGATCCAGGCGACTGGAGTAGGTGGCTTCAATGGTCTCCAGGCAATCATGGATCACTGGTCTCCCATACTGCCACTGAGGAAGGAAGCTGGGTTCACAATGTTAGTTACCACAATCTCAACATCATATTGTTCCACCAGTATAGCTTGGTACTTCAGGAATCTCTGTGGGGAGAGCCAGTGCCCCCCCTTTCGTTTCCAGGACTGTAGACACTGTGTGAGACACTAGCACATCTTCTGACCCAGGGTGAACCTTGCGTGCTTCTTGGATGTTCACTGCCACTGCTGCGACGGCTCTGAGACACCCTGGCTACCCCTTAGCTGCCGT